>NC_065584.1:108510567-108527874 GCF_024542745.1 Macaca thibetana thibetana
ACCTCATTCTGATCTCCCTCTCCCCACCAACCCCACCAACTTCTGTCCTATCATTTGTCCTCGTGTCTCTCTGTGTAACATACAGACTTAATTTTGGAGATTTCACTTTTGGAGATAATCGTCTAACCAATTAATCCTTTCTTCTGGTGTCTAATCCATCCACTGAGTTTCTGATTTCAACAATTATATTGTGTATTTCTTTATTTCATTTTCTTCTGAGACAGAGTCACACTCTGTCACCCAGGCTGGACTGCAGTGGCACGAACCTGCAGCCTCGGCCTCTGGGCTCAAGTGATCCTCCCACCTCAGCCTCTTGATTAGCTGGGACTATAGGCAGGTACCACATACCCAGCTATTTTTTTTTTTTTTTTTTTTTTTTTGGTGGTGGTGTCAGGTATTGTTTGTAGAAATGAGTTCTCACCGTGTTGTCCAGGCTCATCCTCAACTCCCGAGCTCATGTCACCCTCCTTCCTCAGCCTCTCAAAAAGTGCTTGGATAAGTTCTATTTCATCCATTTTCCTTTCAGGTGTTCCTCATCACGCCTGGTGGTCTCACTGCTCACTAAGTTTTATGAGTCCATGTTTTTTATATATATTAATGTATTTCACATGTAACTATTTTCTCACAATTCTAATATTTGAAGTCTGTGTTCTGCATCTGATAATTCCAAAACCTGCAGTCTTTGGGAAACATATTAGTCATTGTTTCTGACAATTCTGAAATATGTTGGGTTAACTACTTGAATGCTATGATTTCACTGAATTAGTAGTTGCCTGCTTTTAAGCTTTGGGAAGTTAGAGATGCTTCCCTACAAATGTATCTGTGTCTGCTTCTGATGAGAGCTGTGGACACAACTAACATGAGACCACTTTACCACCATGCCTAATCCTGACATCCTGTTGGATTCTCTTGGAGAATGTCAGGATTACACAAGGTTCTCAAATTTGGCTGCCCAACCTTGCTCATTTATACACAGAAGACTAGACTGCTTAGTATAGGTGGTGACTCCCTTCCTCCTACCCTGGAAAAAACAAAACAGATCTCTCATCTGAATGTGATCACAGAAGAGGAAACTCTGAAGATGAATAACTGGAGGCTGTGGGCAGCAGGGAAAGACTGGTGTCTTTCCAGACCACAAAAATAGGTCAGAAGCTCCTCTAAAGGCTGTGTGCTCCAGGATTTGACTATTTAGCTCAACTACCAGTCCCTCCGTAAGAGTGAACGGAAGCTTCTTAGAGCACCATGTTGCCTTTAAACCACAAATTCTTGCTAAAAGTCATGGTCATGGTAAAAAAGCTACGGCTTTGGAAGGCTTTCTTGGTAATGTCCTAGAATTATGGTTACAGCCTGCGTTTCATGTTAACTAAACAGGAAATCAGCCTCACCAGTATCCTCCTGCCCTGTGCAGGCTCTCAGCTCCTCTTGGTTGGGCCTTGGGCTGCCAGACTGTCTGGTTTTAATCCTTGCTCTGCCACCTGTGACCCTGGACAAGTTATCTACCTTTAGTTACCTCATCTACAAGATGCAGATATTAGTAATACCCTCTTTTTAACTTATTAAGAGGATCAAAAGAGTTAATAAAAAGTAACAAATAAAAAGAATTGGTAAGTATAGGCGCAGAGGGGAAAAAAAGGAAAAATAAATCAATAAATGAATAAAGAAATAAAGAAATAATTAAAAAGACTAGTGCCTAGCACAGAAAAGTTCATCGGGAATTAATTCTATAACATGAACTCAATTTTGCAAAATTTCAGAGTACATATAACTTTTAACTTACTAGGGTATACATAGCGATAATAAGTTTACAAGTGTAGCCATGTTTGCCTACAGTAAATATAACAAAGACTAAACAAGCAGGTACTAAATTATTAAGTGATTATCAGTTAGTATCTTTAATTTTCTTATACTTCTATATTTTCTATACATCATCTTTATAACAAGAAGAAAACAAACCAAATGAAAATGAAATGACTTCTCTCAAAAAGAATTAAGTCAAGACAGAAAGAAGGCTCACAAATATAAAATATCTCTTACGGGTTATGTAAAATTGTTAATAAAAGTACCTTCTTTGTGCCAAGCTGCACTCTGGCTTTGCCTTTGAGTCAGGTGGCATTTCTTTGCACGATGACCGGTTCTATTGAGTAGGCACTGCTTCAGCCCTACAGGAAGAAAAAAACATCTCTAGAACACAGCAGCATTCCTGATTCCCACTTGAGAAGGCCTAACAAAATGGCATGTACCTCAACAGCAACAGATCAGTGTTAAAAAGCCTGGAGACAAGGGCAAAAAGTAAAATTGGACCATTTCCAGAATCTCACAGAAAAAACAACAAACTGACGTTCTAAGTGCCCAATGTGAGCAAATTAGAACTTTAAAGAAAGGTCACTCTCAATGCCGATCCTAGCATAGATTCAGCACCAAGTATAATCTGATTTTACTGGTTTACCTTTTTCATTCTTGAAAGTAGGAGCTATGAAAAAAACCCCAAAAAACAAAAAAACACCAAAACTTCTTTAAGAGAACCTTCTACTTACAACCTAACTTCCTGTAATCGAAACACTCTATTGTGGGTGAAAATTGAATATTATAAGAAAATAATCACCTGTTTTGTGAGAAGTTCTATACATAATGCTCCTCCACCCAATACATACCTTGAAAAGAAAAAAGGAAACAGAAAAAAATTATCACAAGAATTATTCCTGCTTAAACAGTTTCTACGTGCCATTACTAAGAAAGTATGCACACAGTAAAGATGAGAAGAGAACATGCAAGCATGAACATACTTGTTACAGATATAGGGCTATGGGCAATTTAAAAATTCTAACGTTTCAACTGTCATGTAATTGCTCTGAAATTCTAGTCAATTGTTTGAAATGGCTCTTAGAACAGAATACTTTGAAATATTTATGAAGTCAAAAACAAAGAACTTAGCCGTAAATATTCCAAAGCATAGGGGCAGAAGAACCCATTTCCTTAAATGGCATTTGAGTATTCTTTACAACTGCAACTTTCTCTCCCATCCTGTGATGGCCAAGAGTTTTTCCTCTGACAATGGCACTGACCTTACCCTATTCAATATATGAACATCCGCATTGCTTCATGGTTGGAATTGTTTTTCTCCATTCTGTTGTGAGAATCAAATGGTTCAGACCATGTAGCTCCTCTCTGGGACTCCTTAAGTCCTTTCCAGGTCTGAAGACTATTCTCTGAACCAAACACAACTTCTGGGGATGTACCAGATCTCCCAGTAGAAAATTATTTAGATAAAGATGTTTTAACCTTTTAACTCTTTCTCAAACAAAATAATTTCATTTCTCCTTTAATGTTATTTTATATTTCAAAATACACAGATAGCATGCCTAAAATAAAATCAAGGCAATGAGAGGTTTAGAACACAAACTGTGGTGATTTTGAAAACACAAAAGCTAAGACCACTGATTAGGTCTATGTGGACACCAAGTCCACCACAACCTGTTCTGTCCTCTGGGGCTCTGCACACACATTTCCCTTGCCTGACATTCCTTCTGCTTCCCACCCTTCCAAATGCTGTATTTCCCTCCAGAAAACCTGCCAAGAGCACTCCAGCCTGCACATCTTCCATTCCAGCTAACCAAAGGCATCCTTGTGTTGACTAAACCAAATTATTTTGCAGAGAAGCCATCTAAAAATTTCTACTGTAGACCATTCACCTTCATAATTGTTATGATGACATTATTCAATAATAAAATGAGGGAAAGAAGTCCTCTTCACTCCCTTATCCTGGAGAATCCAAGCCAGTGTCTTTCCCACTTGCTTTCCCAAAACACTGGGATCTTTCAAAGTAACAGTTCAATGGAAGGAAAAGAAAATCTACAAGATAAACTCTCCAAAACATTAAACTCAGGTAAAGAATCATGGGATTAAAAATGTTTATTCTTTGTGTATTTCATTTCTGAAACAGAAATCTATCTCCCACTCCTTAAATCTGCCTCTGGACTAAGAGAGTATTGTATAGAATGTGCACTCACTGACTTAACAGAATTAGAACATCCAGGCACACACTGAGATTTTGCTTCCACAATCACTCAAAGTCTAGTTATTAGCTAATAAGTTAACACCACACTCGATCTTTAATGAGTTAACACCACACTTGATCTTCACATTTTGGAAATTCTGACGGTAGACAGGGACTTGTTTTGGGAAAGGAAGTATACAGTAGACATTGTTACCCACTACCCAGCCACCATCACCTTTCCTTTAAAGTACCCCACTCTTCCTTTAAGGTTACAGAGTCTCAGAAAGTGGGAAGAAAGGAAGTTTTTGCATTCAGGTCAAAAGAAAGTACATTTGTGCAACCACATAATACCTATGCAAAGGTTTGTTGAAATCTAAACACAAGACAGAAGTAGTTCTAGCACCTCCACCAAAAGTAAGGTCAGTAAACTTTTCTTAACACACAGTGTCAGCAGCAGCGACACTGGAAAGTGGTCGACTCTACTACTGTATTAAATTACCTTCATTTTGTCAATATGTGTTCCACTTTCTTACTGCTCTTTGTCTCCAAAGGGTTCCTGCTGAATATTGAGACAGTTCAAGAACACTAGGAGAAAAAATTCTTAATAATCCAAGTAAGGGTCACCTAAGATAATATGCCATATATATAGACACAGTCATATTTTCAACTTTAAAAAAGTTCAGTTGTCAAAGTTGTACAGCAAACACTATCCTAAGCTTAGCCTCTTCAGGCATTTGATTTATAATCACTGTAAAGAAAAGCCAGTCACAAAATGCCACGTTTTGTATGATTCTATTTATATGAAATGTCCAGGACAGGCAAATCTACGGAGATAGAAATTAGATCAGAGGTTGCCAGGATCAAGGGTGGGGGAGACAGGTACGTGACTGCTGATGGGTATGGGATTTCTTTTTAGGGAGATGAAAATGTTCTGAAAATCGGCAGTGGTAATGGTTGCAGAACTCTGAATATACTAAAAACCCCTGAACTGCACACTTGAAGAGTGAGGCTTATCACATGAAAACTGTGTCACAATAAAGCTGTCAGTTTGAAAAACGTTTGGCTATGTCAAGAAATAAAGAAATAGGGTCATAGCTAGAAGATATGGGATATAAAATACATGGAACAAAACTGCTCAATAATCTATCTAGAATCACACAATGCTTAAGCTTTCTCCTGACTAAAATCACAAGCTTTGTGTTTTATTGGTATTTCACATTTTTTACTTCTTCCTAAGTCAGCCAATAATTCCTCCTCCTCACTTAATAGTGGACTACAAAGACCAAGCCATTTTGATTCTGCTGCCAATGGGCTTTCACATTTCATTCCTCCTTCCACCTCCATGACTACCAAACCAACGTAGGTTCTCCTCCCTTCACTCTAAGACAACAGCGTGGCCCTCAACTACTGTCACACTCTTCAAGCTCTGTGAGGGCAATGTGTCTCATATTCTCTTCTGCTGCCACCAGATTTATTGTAAGACAGTTTCCTTACTGTTACTCACCTGTTTCTCAATCAGTTACATAGATAGATGAATATCCAGGCATCATAGTTGACTTACCCCAAAAAAGAAAAACAAAAGATCTGTCACCAATCCACGGAACTGTTTGAGTACAAGATATTACGCCAGCACTATTTCCTACAAACTTTTGACATGAACCCTATCATCCTTGTGTTATAGCTCCAACTGGTCTCCTACACTCTGAATCCCTCATTCTCTTTCCTAGATACCTGATTGTGTTTACCTGTCACCTACATAAATAATTTTCCTTCAACTTCCACCAGCTGACCAAACCCCACTCACATTTCACTGCCCGGCTGGGATCCCACCTACTTCATGAAGAGTAACTCTTTGCAGCTTTAAACCTCAGAGAAATTAAGCCCATGCTTAGCTTTTCTTTTTCTTTCTTTTTAGATAGAGTTTACCTTTGTCACCCAGGTTGGAGGGCAGTGGTGCAATCTCGACTCACTGCAGCCTCTGCCTCCCGAGTTCAAGCGATTCTCCTGCCCCAGCCTCCCAAGTAGCTGAGATTACAGTTATGTGCCACCACATCTGGCTAATTTTTTGTATTTTTGATGGAGATGGGGTTTTGCATCTTGGCCAGGCTGGTCTCGAACTCCTGAACTCAAGTGATCCACCCACCTTGGCCTCCCAAAGGGCTAGGATTACAGGCGTGAGCCACCACGCACAGCCAAAGGTTCTATTTCTTAAGTTTGGTGTTGGGCATGTGGACATACGATTTACTGTTTTAAAAAAGAAAGATACGTTCCTGGTGTTTTTGTGTTTTGTTTTTTGTTTTAGGCCTGTGTGCTTCATTCACTCCCCCATATGAATCCGTAAAGAAGTAGTCATTAGCAACTTCAGTCAATATATACCGGATTCATACTTTAGGAAGACAACCCAGTTGACAACCACAACAGTTTCTATGATAACAGTAGTGAGAGAAAATACTGACATTAGGGTCATTTCAAGAAACTTCAATCATAAGATATATCCCCAAGAAAAATATACACAAAAAGCTAAGTTGGAAGCTTTTGGAAAACAACTACCATCCTTAGAGTAAGTACAACAAAGTATTGTTTTATGTTTGTTTTTTTTCATCAAAATACCTCATATAGCCATAGATTTTAAACCATTATATCCTCTCTAGATTCCATATTAGATCATTAACATTTCTTCTAGATTCCACTATTATTTCTTTGCATCCTTTATTTTTAGTATCTTAAAAATACTTTATTAAATGTAACACATACATTCAGAAAAGTACATGAAATATAACTTAAGGTATACCTTAACATGTTATCGTAAATTATTTGCCCATGTAACCACCAACCTGGTCCAGAAACATATTCCAACCAGTATCCAAGAAGCCCACAGATGTCCTTTTCAGTTCACACCTCCTTACCTCTCGCCTGGATGGACTCCTTACCCCAACCTCTATGGAATCACCTCTTTGTTCTTGATAGTTTTACTGCCCAAGTATGAATCCAGAAATAAGTGTTTCTCAGTTTTCTTTTCATTTTAGTCCCCCTAAGAAGCCTTTTTAGAACTTTTCTTCCTAATTCTACCCCCATGCCCGTGTGGTGGAATTTCAAAACCATAGACATATTGTATCTTGGTTTATGTTATATGATCCTTTGGAGGGCAGCAGACATTATAATAGGTAACGTTTTCTTTTACTCTAAGGAGCAATTTTCACTCCACTGTAGGTGGCACTGCCTCCACTAAGAATGAAAATCCTAACCAACATTAGTTTTGCTATTTTGAGCTCTATATAGAGGAAATTATACAAAATAGGTTTTTGGGGTCTGGTCTCTTTTGCTTAACATAGTGTTCAGGATTCCCCCAGCTGGTCCCACTCAGCTGTAAGCCATTTTATGAACACCACAGTTCTTCATTTTCTTGGAACAAACACTTGGGTTATTTTCTGTTTGGGGCTATTATAAACGATGCTGCTCTGAACATTCCCGTCTCCGGGTGCCTACGTACTCCTTTCTTGTGGAGTGTATATCCACACGATTCCTGAACCATAGTGTATGAGTATCTTCCACTTTACCAAATTGTTTTCCAAAACACTTGTACAAATATACACCCCCATTCGAAAAATAGAGAGGTCCCGTAACAATTTACTTACGTTAAAAGGTAAGTTCAGCAAAATATCTCCTATGCCTTCTTTTTCTTTTAAGATCTGAAAATCACTGTGCAAAGGACTATCAGGGTCAATCCTAAGAATCCCAAAACAAAAAACATTTCAAACAAAAAGATATTTTTTATTTTCATCTAACTCAAAAACGAACGAATATGAAAGCTAAAACAGAGCACCTAGGGTAAGTTCCAGAAAGAGAAGATCTTAAGCTGCTCTAATTTCCCAGGAAAAATAGAGGCCACTATAGCTTCCAGTTCCTTTACAATAAATGTCCAAAAGAGATGATAATAGCCTAAATCTGATCTAATAAGGGGGTTCAGAGTTTGCAGTCATTCTAAAGGAAAACAGTCACGTGTATATAATTTTCTCAAGAATTCAAAAGACGTTTAATATGCTTTCCTAAACTTGTATTATCAGTCAAGGGGCTCAAAGAGTACAATCTCCATGGACAGAACTATGGAAAGTTAAATGCTAAAAAATCAGTATTATTCCACAACTATCCTATATATACATGTCCAATATGACTTCCACCCCTCACTCTACCCCCACTTTTTGTTTTGTTTTGTTTTAAGAGACAGAGTGTCTCACTCTGTCACCCAGGCTGGAACATAATGGTGCAATCACAGCTCATTGCAGCCTTGACCTCTACAAGCTCAAACGATCTTCCTGCCTCAGCCTCCCAGCAACCCTAGGAGATGGGACTACAGGTGTACTCCACCTATATATTTTAAAAGCAATAACATAACCTTCTCTACAATAAGAGTTAATTGTGATGCTTTCAAAACTGGGGGAAAAGTCATAAAAATCAACTTGGCAATCATTCTCTGTATAATGAAATGCATTGTTCTTATTTACTTTCCAAGCAATATTGCTCAAGCTTGAGCTTTTTGCTAGAAGATAAAAAACATGTAAGAGTTCACTATCAGGAAAATGACAAAAACAATTCTGATGGAGCTATAAAAACATTTCTTTAAATCCAAAAAACAGGTAAACTCATCCTATCTTACCCCCTACATCTTTTGGAACTTGATTGTCTTTGAATTACACAAAATAAAGCTAGTAAACATTTCCATTTTGGTCCACTTTTAAGAAAGGACATTTATAATCTGACAACAGAAAAGAGCAAAAGAACAAGAAGAAGAGCAGGGATTTAGAGATCCTTCCCTGTCGTGTAACTCTGTGATCTGTAAATGTCCCTGAGCTCTTTCATAAGTCTATCTGAAGCTTGCACTGACCCAGACACTGCAGCCTGAAACACAAAAGCTGCTTTTTACCAGGGTCTACTGAGCCAACTAATTTTAAGATTTAAGGTATTTCAACCTGATCTAAAAGATTACAGTAGCCAGGCGTGGTGGCTCACACCAGTAATCCCAGCACTTTGGGAGGCCGAGGAGGGTGGATCACTTGAGGTCAGGAGTTTGAAACCGGTCTGGCCGACAAGATGAAACCCCATCTCTACCAAAATAATACAAAGGTTAGCTGGGCGTGGTTGCACGTGCCTGTAGTCCCAGCTACTCTGGAGGCTGACGCAGGAGAATCTCTTGAAACTGGGAGGTAGAGGCAGAAATGAGCTGAGATGGCACCTCTGCACTCTGGCCTGGGCCACAGAGCGAGACTCCATCTCAAAAGAAAAAAAAAAGAAAAAGATTGCAATAAACATGGATCATCACTCAACAGTTTAAGAAGTAAAAAAAAAGTCCAATTAAATGAAGCATTATGAAGTTTCAAGAGAATATAAAGCTAGACACGAGTCTGTTCATTTTCTATTTCTTATCATCTGAAAAACTCTAGCCAACATGTTCTGACCACCATGGACTCCACGATAGCAGAGAATTCAGTATGAGTCTATTCCAAATCCCAGCAATTTCTGAAAATACTTGAAGATACTCAATGTGACACATTACTAACTAAAAAAGACTTGCATCCATAAGAGTACAAGCAAGAATATTACACAGACGGTCTAGTTCACACATGGAGACTCTGAGAACCATGTGTGCCTACATGCAACTGGTCTCAGTTTTTCAGTGCGGGGACTTCTCTAAAGAGGAAAACATATTAATATCTTATCCTAAGACTAAATAGAAATGGAACTACTTTTAGGTCATGTGAAACTGAAGGTTTTAAAGACTGCACTATACTCTGAAAAAGAAAAAAAAATCAAGTTTACAAAGGTATTACCTCCTAGCTATGTAACCATGAGCTCATTTCCTACTCTAAAATATGAGAAGTTTCTCCTCTCTAAAATATGAAGAGCACCTATTTCACACTGCGGCTATGAAGACTAAATCAGAAGATATATAAAGTACTTAGCATAGTATCGGTCATGCAAAAGTGTTCAATAATTTATACTTGTTTTGAAGATAACTCAAACTAGAATCGATTACAAGACACAGAAAGTACAGTAACATTAATTCAAATGCTACAAAGTTAGTTTTTTAAATAATCAAGATATGAGAAATTGTCTAAATATCTTTCCTCTATGAACAATTACTAATTAATTAATATATAACTAAGACTGAAGGAAGGAGAGTAATTTTTCTGGTTTCAACACTTGGCATCTACTGGCCTACCAATTCATTCCCTGTTTTGGAGAATCTGTGCCCAAGACAAAGTAACTGGTTCTCAGCTTTCGTGGAGTTGGTAAATAGCTCTAATAGAAGACAGGAAGTAGTAAGTGTTCAGACAATCACCTGACCTTTCCCTACTCTGTCTGAGCGTTTCATGTATTTATACGTCGTTCTCATCTATTTTTCATAGCAGTCATCCAAAAGGTATGTACTGTCTATCCATATTTCACAGTTGAGCAAAATGAAACCAAAAAAGGTGTGTTTGTCACCAAACTCAAGGTTCCTTTCATATCCCGCCGCTTCACATAAAAGAGATGTTAAGTGAAAAGAGAAGAATAACTTTTGGTTTGGTCAGAGCAGGACGGACCAAAGTCAGCTACATGAAGGAGAAATAATTTGAGTTGTTTTGTAGGAGAGAATGAATGTGAGTATACAGATGCCACAGAAGGAAGGTAAGCAGAGAAAACAGCATAAACAGGCCGGAAAGGGGCATACACAGGGATCAGCAGGTGGTTCCAGGATGTGAAGAGCAGATGAACAGGGTAAAAAGTGGCTATTCTTAGATGAGAAAGATAACCTTGGGCAAGAAAACATATGACCGTGGCTAGGCACGGTGGCTCATGCCTGTAATCCCGGCACTTTGGCAGGCCAAGGTAGGAGGATCGCTTGAACTCAGGTGTTCCAGAGCAGCATGGTCAACACAGTGAGACCTCATCTTCACTAAAAATGAAAAAAAAAATAGCCTGGTGTGGGGGCACAGGCGTATAGTCCAAGACACTTGGGAGGCTGAGGCAGGAGGATCGCTGGAGCCTGAGACATCAAGGCTACAGTGAACTACGATTGTGCCACCGCACTCTAGCCCAGGCGACAGAGCAAGACCCTGTCTCCAAACCAATAAACAGATGACTGAATCTACCACTAAGGCAGGAATGGAGGAGGAGAGCAGCTGAATTCGGCAGGTTCACGAATTGCCAGGTATTAACTATAATGACTTAACCAAAAAGTCCAGGCTCTAGCTATTTATACACACTTACACATTTAAATGGTCTTGCCTTTCAGTCTTCCTAATTTTCTCTAATATTGCCAAATTTTCTTTTTCAATTCCTTCATCCTCCAACTTTTTCCCACTAATAGGCTCTTCTTTCATCTCACAGTGATCTCAGTCTTCTATATCCTGCAAAAAGAAGAAAAATGTTAGCTTTTTCAACCTATTTTTCTTCAGCAGTTTCTTATGCCAAAAGTTAAATTATTCTTGATTCAATGGGGGATAAGAAACAGAATATATCTACCCTATGGGGAGAGAGAAAAAGCCCACACATTCCATTCAAGAGGCTCCCACCTTTCATACACTATATTTTATTTAAAAGCTAGACTCTGTGTAAAGCAGATTTAAAAGCTTTACAAAGTCATAACCATTACTAAACAAGCCATCATTTCTTTATTTACTTCTTTATTATTACTTTTTTTTAAATAGAGTCTCACTCTGTCACCGAGGCGGGAGTATAGTGGGGCGATCTCTGCTCACTGCAAACTCTGCCTCCCAGGTTCAAGTGATTCTCATGTCTCAGTCTCCCGAGCAGCTGAGATTTCACACCTATACCACCACGCTCAGCTAATTTGTTTATCTTTTTAGTAGAGACAGGGTTTCACCATGTTGGCCAGGCTGGTCTCAAAGTTCTGACCTCAAGTGATCCGCCTACCTTGGTCTCCCAAAGTGCTGGAATTACTGGCATGAGCCACCACGCCCAGCCAAGGCATCTTTTAAATCTCCTCTTAAGAGGAACCTTTGAGACAGTTTAGCAACAGGTGTCAAGAACCTTAACTGTCCATAGTTTGTTCCAGAAACTAGACTTCTAGAATTGTATTCCATGAAACTAGTCTAAGATGTAAACACAAATTTAGGCATAAGGATACCTATTGCAACCTTGCAACCACAAAAACACACACAAAATCTGCATGTGCAAAAATAGCAAAACAGTTAACTCAATTCCATGAACTATTAAGAGGCCACTGAAATACCAACACAGCATAATTTCTCCTGTATCAAAAAACTTTGAAATGAAAAATGGAATACACAAAGGAATAGAAAGAATTTCAATTATGCTGAAATATGCACAGAACAAGACCAGAAGAACTTATATTGAAATGTTCGTTTCAATTAATTTTAGTTGTTATCTCTGGAGACTTTTGGTGCTTTCTCTAATTTCAGTTTATGGTTTTATATAGTAAGCATCTATTGACGTTAATAACCAAAAAATGAGTCAGAAAAAGAATTTGATTTCAGGTGCTCAGGAGGTTGAAATAGAGGGCTCGTTTAGGCCCAGGTGTTTGAGGCTGTAGCAACCTATGATCATGCCACTGCACTCCAGCATGGGTAACAGAGACCCTATCTCAAAAAATAATAATAATTTTAAAGGAATTTGAACAATACCCCCCAGAACAACATCTTTATTCACATCATTCTGCTCCCTCCCTTCCCATACTATCTGTTCTTACACATATACAAATATATGCAGATTTTTAAAAATCCTTTTTTCAATTAAATTATTTTTCCACTTCAAATGCCAAATACTCTAAAGAAGTAGTTTATACTCATTTCGATTCTTTTTTTTCCAAGCCGGCTAATTCACTGATTTCTAGAGCAGGTTACTGACTACCTCCACTCAAACTCTGCCCATGACTCCATATGTCATGAAGCTCCATTCTCCCTGTGTGCACCTTTCAGCCCTGACCTTCTATCCTATGCTTGTTTTCCTCCCATGCTCACAAATGCCTTTGGTCTGTATTTCCTCCTATACCTTCAACCTCAGTCATGTTCCCATCCACACAAAACTTCTCCACCTAAGTATTAATCAGCACATCGCAAACAGAATTCAACACATATTTCTAAAGCAATATCCTCAGCACACTATTCCCTGCTCAAAGTCTTCTTATCAATAATCACACCAAATAGAAACACACGCCTGTCTCGAATTCAAGACTTTTAACCATCTGCCTTTTCTGGCCAATCTTGCTTTCCATGACTTCAACACATCAACTTTCCTTCTCAAAAGAAAAGCATCCAATGCACCCAAACACACCATGTCCAAGGTTGTTCTGGGCCTGTTCCCATGTTCTTTCAGGAGCCTAGAATATCTGCTTTTCACCTGTCCTCATCTGACATCTCCAACGTCCAGTCTCTTACCTTTCTAGATTTCCCTCAAAGTTGCGGTCCCTTGTTCATTATCTTGTGAGGGGAAAATGAAAGTGTTCTTCATCTTTAGTACAATGGCCGCCTGACCCACGGAAAAGGTTTAATGTTTTCATGCAGTTTATTCCACCTCAGCTAAACTGCATAAAAACATTGAAACAAACTCTCATTCTAATTGGACAATTCTAAGAAGTATTTTCCTCCCAGACTCATAAAACAAGCCTACAGCCAGGCACAGTGATTCACGCCTGTAATCCCACACTTTGGGAGGCCGAGGTGCTGGATCACTTGAGGCCAGGAGTTCAAGACCAGCCTGGGCAACAGAACAAGACTCAGACTCCACACACACACACACACACACACACACACACACAAAATTAGCTGGACGTGGGGCACCTGCCGTTAGTCCCAGTTACTCAGGAGGATTGCTTGAACCTGGGAGTTCAAGGTTGCAGTGAGCCGTGACCACGCTACTGCACTCCAGGCTGGGTGACAGCGAGACCCTGTCTCAAACAAACAAACAACAATAAGTCTACGACACTACTTCTTCAGTTCGGAAGCACTCTAAAAGTATATTTTAGATTAATAATTTCCAAACTAAGAAAATGAAAGTCTGAATTAATTGTAAGACCCCAAACAGAAAATAAATTTTAAAACAATCAAGACCATAAAATTCACATGTCTTCTATTTGGTCAATGCAGAGACAAAGATCTTTGTTCCAAAGTTTTAATGTAAATGCAAAGCTTCAGAGCCTGAAAACATCTGAAATTATACCCAGAACTGACAACTGGCCTAGGCTCAATGTCATTGGAATTTGCTCTACTAAATTTTCTACCATTTGTATGTGTTCCTCCAAAATTCAGGTGTTTCTAATGTGATGATATTGAGAGGCAGGACCATTAAGAGGAGATCAGGCCAAGAGGGCTCCTTCCTCCTTAATGGGATTAAGGCCCTGATGAATGAGGCTTCACACATGGGACTAGCTTGCTCTCCTGCCCTTCTGCCTTCTACCATGGGAGGATGCCACAAGAAGGCCTTCAGACATTAAATGTTGGTATTTTCATCTTGGACTTCCCAGTCTCCAGAACTGTTAGAAAATAAATGTCTGTTCTGTATAAATCACCCAGTCTCTGGTATTCTGTTATAGCAGCATAAAACAGACTGAGAGAAAATTCCTTGATGATTTTTCAACAAGAGATAGTTTCACTACTTCTGGTGAATAGTCCCTAACATGTTCTCAAATTCTCCTTTTATGCAAACATAACATTTTTTAAACGTAGTAGTTCCTCTTCCTAAAAATAACCGAATGCATGTTAAGGACTGATTACTATTAAATATAAATACAACTTTGGTGGTAAAAGTTAAGGACTTTTGTTTTCCATGAAATCGAAATCCAAAGAATTCATATAAAGCATTTGCTCAAAGGCGTATCATCAGTTAGAGGTAAAGTCAAGAGTTCAGAAATTATATTCCATTCCAAATACAATGTGCTTTCAATTATTGCACATTAATAGTAGTTTACAAAGGAGATTCATGGAATTACTCAAATCAAAAATGACGACATTTATGAAATGTCATTATTATCCTACTTCAGCCATCTCTTCTTCCTCTTCCTCTGAAGTCACTTCCTCTGTTGTCCCATTCTGAAACAGAGAAAGAATCTGCCAGGGTTACACAGGCTGAATACAGGCTAAGTCCATTAGGAGACTGGTGCCATAGCTTTAGGGACAAACTGTCAACCATGTGTCACTGCAGTGCCACTACCAGAGAGCTTATTAACATTAAATGTTTATTTTTAAATCCAACTCTGGTTTGACAAACAACAGTCATCAGCTTTTAAAAACGGAACAGAAAATAAAAGAATTAGGAATAAAAAAAGCAATGAAAGATAAATATAAAATATATAAGTCAAATATAAAGCAAAACTGAAAACAACGTTAAAACAGAATCTAATTTAAAATAAGAAAACATTTGATTTACATGGCTATGTGTATAAGATCAATGACTTATTTTATAAAAAATAAATATAATCAACTATCTATTCCTTAAAATAACTACCTTTTTAACTTTGAAAAGCCTGAATCATTACGTAAATTCAATTGCCTTTCATTTTAAAAGATCAGATGTGTGATTTATAGACACTTCACAAAACTAAGAATTATGAAATGATTACCACCTTACTCAAAGGCAAATTTTAGTTTTAAAAACAAGTTATTTACTACAAAATTCCTCTCTACAAGACAGAATTTACCAACTGACACAATTGACGATCATCGAGTTTAGAAATGAATTTAATGGGGTTTTAGGAAGGGCCTTCATACCCAGTTTGGGCAAATTTCAAAAGATAAGCTTCCTGGCCAGTGTACAGTATATAAATGCATCTTTAATCATGAAGGCCAGTTCAGGTTAGAACCCAGAATATGTAACATATCAAGAAACTAGGATCCGGAGATCCAGTAAGACCAACAAAGGTCTCAGCACTTTCTAAGCGTCTGTTCTCAGATACTCTGATGGAGGAATACTTAAGAAAAACAAACCCATGATCACAGAGGGTGTTAGAACTCTTCTGGATTAGTGAGCTGGAGAATGCCATGTAGATAAACATACCCATGCAGAATTAACTTGTATTTCCTTGAAATCTGCATCTCTTTAGACATTCTTTGTCTTCTAAAATCTAAATGGAAAAAGGAAGCAAGCAGCAGCTTCCAACACGTAATTCACACCTTCTTCATTTCCATAAATTGTTATATTTTGGATATCTAAAGAACATATACTTAGCCTAGAAGTTCCAAAGACTTTGGTTGCATCAGTGATTGAAAGAGCATTTTTGAAATGCTCATTTCAAAGCCTACCCAGAGAATCTGTTTTCCTGGTTGTTGTTGTTGTTGTTGTTTGTAAGGGAGTCTTGCTCTCTCACTAGGCTGGACAGCAGTGGCAGGATCTCGGCTCGCTGCAACCTCTGCCTCCTGGGTTCAAGCGATTCTCCTGCCTCAGCCTCCCGAGTAGCTGGGACTATAGGCACCTGCCACCACGCCCAGCTAATTTTTGTATTTTTAGTAGAGACAGAGTTTCACCATGTTGACCAGGATGGTCTCGATCTCTTGACCTCATGATCTGCCCACCTCTGCCTCCCAAAGTGCGGGGGAGAATCTGTTTTTAAAAAGCTCTCTGAGGTGATTCTGACATGCATCCATGTCTGTAACCATCAGCCCAGTTACTCTCTTTCATTTTACAAACGACAAAGCTGAGCCCCCACCCCTCAAAAAGGGTAAGTAATTTCATCAAAACAAAAAGTGAGTTAGGGTTGTGAAATCCTAAGATGAATTTCTTTTCAGGATGTGGCCTGGTCCTCTTTCCAAAACCCCACCCAAATTACAGTATTTTATTAAAAAGAATAAGTCTGCCACAGCAGGAGAAAAATAACACATACAAGGAGAATACCCTGAGTGAACCAAAACCACAGGGACATGCTGGAAGACACAAAGCAGATGGAATCAGACTGCTGGGCTTGACAAAGCCACAAACCCAATCCAAATAATGGAGGGACCACGTTTTTCCCAGAACAATCTAACATTCTTTACTGTACTTCTCCCAGCTACAGTTGGTAAGGATCACCCTCTGATATAGGAAGCCTGTCTTGATGGCCTCTTACTATGAGTGTGAAAACCAGAGAGAAAAGACAATGTTTTTAATATAACTCAACACAGCAGCAAAATCTTGAAAGAGACACCATCTCTGCCTTTTAACTGAGGAGCTAGAAAGCTCTCCTGCCAGCACCTCCCCACCCTGGTGCCACAGGATGAGCATGAGTCTGCAAACCAGGAGAGGGAGGCCCCAGCAGAAAAGAGTGACAATTCTGAAGACACGTGTGATGGTTAATACTGAGTGTCAACTTGATTGGGTTGAAG